>NC_137956.1:48559636-48601383 GCF_963924665.1 Micromys minutus | reverse complement strand
GGTCATATAGATGATTTTCTGGCACAGAGAATAAGAAGTCCTGTCCACTGTCCTCAGAGTGAGACGTCCCCTCTGCGTGGTTTAGCGCTGTCTGTCTCCAGGCTTTGTTCGAATTCTGTAGGGAGAAACCATGGCATTCAAAACACCACAGAAATGTTTCACCGGGGTAATGCTTGACCTTGTACTAGACCTGGTCCAAGGATAGGAAAAAAGGAGTAAGCTCTCTGTGTGTATGTGTGTGTGTGTGTGTGTGTGTGTGTGTGTGTGTGTGTGTGGTATTGTCATTGTGTGGCTCACAACGCTGATTATAAGCATAAATCAGAGGATTTTTTTTCCTAAGAAAGGAGGTGGGAGGGGGCTTAAGAGGTGGGTGGGGGGTCTTTAGACAGAAAGCTCAGGGCAGAGGGGCAGGCAGGGCATCAGAAGCATCTAGATGGGGCTGACTCTGGTGATAAAGGTCAGAGCTGAAGTCATCTCTCAGGGGGAGAGGCGTGGCATCAGAGGCTTCGTTGGGAGGTTGTCCACGAGTCAGTCTTGGTGTTGATCCCAGGGGAACCTGCTTGTGTTAGGAAGGAAACAACCAACTATCAGTTTAAGATAAGCAAACTGTGGCATTTGATTCCACCCCCAGGAGCAGTTGGTGTGGGGTATAGGAATCGTCGGATCATCGGGCAGGAGACCTAAGAATCTTGGCTGAGATCTCCGTGGGCTTAGCCTTGGCTGAGACAGCCTCCAGGCCAACTGTGCCTTATCTTAGGAAAGGGTTAGATGGGCCAGACCGGTATGCTGGGGTGAGGATTAAGACACACTGTGTGCTCACTGTACTTGTCCCTGCACTCAGCATGCAGAAGGCCAACAGAACAAACAGTGTGGTGAGCAAGGCCATTGGATTTCTCTGTCTTTAGAAGCAGAAGCACTTTCCTGTATAGTATGAGCTGGAGGCCTGGCTGGGCACAGTCAAGGCATGGGTCAGTGTGTTCAGACTGGGCAGCTTCTTGGCTCTAGGAGCCAAGGGACAGGAAGAATGGCTCAGGACATCCTAGTCAGGCCACTGGTTCAGAGGCTGACTGGGGGGTGGGGGTGACAATCTTGACATGGCAGAAATAGTTCCTTCCAACAGTGGGAGGCCAGCAGAGGAAAAGAGAGAGGGATCTAGAGATTGATTCAGGGCATAACTAGTGCTGGAAAACATGACCTGCAATCCTGAAGCTGCTTCTCCCTATATGGGTCCATGACTCCCCTGACTCTCGGGTGCTCCACCTGGCTGTGGAAAAGTTCCCCAGAGTCCATACAGTTTGATGTGAATTCGGTATGTTGGCTGTTATTAAGTCAACTTCTGAACAACCACTGACTAAAAACAAATTAGCACAACACTTCTGAGCACACATTTATATCCCTTTAATTCACTTGACCACCTTGTGGTTCTGTTATTGTGACTGCTTCGAGGAAGCTGAGGTACAGAGAGGTGACCTGACGCCCCATAGACCACAGCTAGTGATTTGTAAGTTGGGCATTTGTTTTCTTCATTCATTTTTAACTAGTGTTTTGTTTTTTCTCTGAAAATTACATACAAGCATACAATGATATTTGATGGTATCCACTCCCAACTTCCCTCCAGCTCCAACCAGGTACACATAGATACACACACACATAAACAAACACTTACACACACACTCACACTCACTCACACACAAAGACACACACTCACACACACTCACACACACTCACACACACACACTCATACACTCACACACACTCACACACACTCAACCCTCTCACACATGCTCACACACAGACACATACACTCACACATACACTCACACACACTCACACACACACTCTCTCTCACACTCACATATACTCATACACTCACACACACTCACACCCTCTCACACATGCTCACACACAGACACATACACTCATACACACACACACACACACACACACACACACACACCTTCAAATTTTACATTCTCATTTTCTGTGCTGTCTGAAAATACTCTGAAGGCATGGGTATCCTACCAGTAACCATGACCCCAAAGAAAAATGACTCTGCCTTCTTCAGTAGTCATCAACGATCAGTAGTTCCTCACTGAGGGGTGGGGCTTGGCAAGCCCCTCTCCTGTCCATGCTGGAAGGCTGACTGGCTTGCTCTCACTCTGGTCTTGTGCCAGTGACCAGAGTTATTGTTAGTTTGTGAGTGCATGCACCTGCGCCTTGTCTAGAAGACAGCACCCCACTTTCTTACCTTCTGTCTTAGTCGGGGTTTCTATTCCTGCACAAACATCATGACCAAGAAGCAAGTTGGGGAGGAAAGGGTTTATTCAGCTTACACTTCTACATTGCTGTTCATCACCAAAGGAAGTCAGGACTGGAACCCAAGCAGGTCAGGAAGCAGGAGCTGATGCAGAGGCCACGGAGGGATGTTACTTACTGGCTTGCTTCCCCTGGCTTGCTCAGCCTGCTTTCTTATAGAACCCAGGTCTACCAGCCCAGGGGTGGCACAACCTACAATGGGCTGAGCTCTCCCCTTGATCACTAGTTGAGAAAATGCCTTACAGCTGGATCTCATGAAGGCATTTCCTCAACTGAGGCTCCTTTCTCTGTGATAACTCCAGCTTGTGTCAAGTTGACACACAACCAGCCAGTAAACCTCCTTTCCTCCCCCTCTTCCACGATATTCCTTAAAAGTGAGGCTTTAAAGCCAAAGATCCTGACTCCCAAATATAACGAGTTCACAACAGCGCTCATTGCCTCTCTAAAGGTTGATTTCTTAATCGATGATAAATGTTTTGCTGTGCTGGAGGAGATGTGACAGGTAGAACAATGGGTAAGGAATATCCCTCAGGAGGGTCAAGGTTGGGGTTCCATCTATTGCATGCCTCGAGGTCTAAAACTAGACGCACGCTACAAAGTTCTCCAAAATGTGACTCTTTTTCTTAGACCATAGCTTTGAGTCCAGTGACAAGATTTGATGCAAGCTGTCAGCAAACGCAATTGGACCATTCGATGCATGTCATTCACTGTGTTGGACGCTGAGAATAAAAGAGCTAAGGACAGAATCAATGTCACCTCTGCTGGCATAGAACTCATAGACAGCTGGGCAAACACACAGGTACTGAGCAAACACACGAATGAGTACCACTGTCAAGTGTGATGGGGGAGATCACAGTGTCGTCCTTAGGAGGCATCCTAGGCACAGCCGATCAGACAGGCAAGACCCAAAAAGGCGCACTGAGGAAGTCACATGAAAGCTGCAGCCAGAAAGGAGACACACAATTCTGTCAGAACTCCTCATTTGGACAGGAGATTTAAGGACCAATCCAAAATGTGACTTATGAACAAAAGGCGAGTTCCTTCAATGCTAGGAGCTGCAAGGCAGCCTGGGATTTTCCCAGTGCCCTTTGCCTCCCCAGAATAAACCAAAGAGTTGCTTTATATTGCTTGGCATTTACATAATGTTCACAGTGCTCCTGCCTTAGAACTTCATGTCCAAAACCCATTTCTGCCTGTCAATTTTTATTAGACTTTGCATATTTTTTTCTTTAGAAATTTAGCAGAGAAAGGGGGAATTACTCTTTGCAAGAAATGTATTTGGCTCTAAAATAATTAATGCTTAAGAAGATTAACTACCATAGAATTGCTTCGTGGACAGAGGTCCTGCATAGGTCCCCCCTGCTTTGGGGATGTAACCAACAGAAACCAGATTTAGAGGGGAAAGGTCCCAGTGGGGACCTCCAGACAGGGTGCCAGTCTGCGTGACCTCCAGGGCCCCAGAGCTCAGGTGCACCGTACCTCTCCTGGTATGCCCACGCTTACTGCATCACATGTCATCTAAACACTACCCAGGTTAGAGCGGTGGCTCAGCGGATAAGTGCTTGCCATGCACATGGGAAGGCCCGATTTCACGTCCTTAGAACCCATGCAAAGCTGGGCACTGTAGCTGCATCTGTAACTCCTGTGCTTCCGTAGCAAGACCCAGAATCTCAGAAGCTTGCGGGCCAGCTAGCTTGGCATGCTCAATGATCAACAAAGAGACCCTGCCTCGAACAAGGGCAAAGGTGAAGACCACACCAGAGGTTGTCCTCTGCTATCCACACATGCCCTGACACATGTGTGCCTGCACACACACACACACACACACACACACACACACACACACTCATGCAGTCTCCCAATTTCACAGAAACTCATACACAAATACATACTCTCTCACATAAACACTCTTACACACACATGCATGTGCACTCACACACATGCATACTCTCTCACACACTCACATTGTCTCTCTCACACTGTCTCTGTCACACACACTCACAACTTTCTCACACATATGCACATTCACAAGGTTTTTGCTCTCTTAAATTTTAAAAGCCTCTACCAATAGCTTGCCCAGGACACCCAGAGACGTCTTGGTTCTTTCTCTCATTAGCGCTTTGAACTACTTCATTTCTTAAAACTCTATGGCTAGAGACACAAGATTTTTTTCTAGTTCTCCCCTGATTACTAGGGGTTTGTTTGACTACCAAATAAGTTTGCCAAATATAGAACATGGTTTCCTGTTGAGATGGAAGATCTTCATGTGCAAACTAGACCAGCATTTTCATTGCATACACAAGAAAACAAAGATCCAGACCCAGGTGTCCCAGTGCTGAGTATAGCTTCTTAGAACCTGGGCTGGGCCTGTAGCCTCTCAACTTCTCGCTCAATGCTTTCTACTCATCATCCGGGACATAGCTGGCTTCCAGCAGTTAATGGTGATGAAATAACAGATTGAGGAAAAGTAGAGTTCAGAGTCATCCCACGGCTTATAGCAACTGAGCTTATTCCTCTGGACCATGACAGGTTGAAGAGAGAAGCCCCTGAGCTGTGAAAACCAAGGCCATGTCCACATCTGGGTACAGATGTGCACGCAGAGGTCTGTGTTTACTTGAATGTACACGGTGGTCTCTTACGCCTCTAGGAGCTGCATCCAGGTGTCAGAAGGTGACACACTAGAGATGTGAGACACCCTCCTGCCAGACGCATGACAGGAACCTGCCCTCAGTAGTTTGCAGAAGAGCTCCACTCTTTTTTACGTTGTAGTTTCTTGAAGGTGAAAATGATGCTCGACCTCAGAATTTCAGGCAGCGGGTCCAGGGCTATAAACTCCAGGTCTCCTTACTCTTAGATCAGAGCATTTTCCCATAGAGTCCCTGACTCTTTCTAAACACCACTGAATTTATTTTCATCTGTCCCATTTCTGTCTTCTTATGTTAGATTTCAGCTATGACTTTCATTCTGACAGAAGAGTGTTCCAGTCATGCTTAGCATCTCGGAGGAGTGGGAACAGTAGCTTTCATTCTTGTTCCAACCGGACACAGATAGCAGAACCTAGACAGAACAAGTGTGGTTCATTCACATTTATGATACTCCACTCCAAGAGTCTCTGGGAGAGCTCCCTGCATCTGCCCATTGATCCCTTTACCCACAAATCATTAGCACCTATGTCCCAGCTGGAGAGAGATGGGTGTGTTTGTGGGTGTCAGGATGTTTTGCCTTTAGGACAAGAAAGAACATCCCAACAGACAGCTACTGAAATGTGTTAGCAGTGGGGCCGGCAGCAAAAAGGATAAGGAAGATGGCTTGTCTGATCTAGAGGGCTGGGAAGGATTGCTCTGAAGAAGGGACATTTAAAGGAAGCTGAGAAAACTGTAGAAGGCAGTATGAAGGATGGACCCCCCAACCCCTGCAGTCCTAAGGGGCGGGGCTAGGGGGTGGGGCCTTAGATAAGTATGAAGGGACCAGAGCAGGAAGGAGCACTCTAGCAACGGAAAGACCATGAGATGTCCAGGAAGCAAACAAGGAAGACAGTGGTGAAAATGGGGAGAGACCAGATGGCAACAGGCTGTGCCGTGTGTCTGGATGTGGGCCTGGGCTGAAGCTCATGAGAAGACTCAGAGGCCAGAGGCTCAGCCTTTAAGCCTGATGACCTGAGTTTGACCCCTGCGACCCACATGGTGGAGGGAGAGAACAGATTCTTGCAAGATGTTCATTGACTTCAATACACATGGCACAACATGTATGCCCATGTGGAACACACACACACACAACACACACACACACACACACACACACACACACACACAGAGAGAGAGAGAGAGAGAGAGAGAGAGAGAGAGAGAGAGAGAAAGAGAGAGAGAGAGAGAGAGAGAGAAACACTTGCATTAAATAACTATATCGGTTGCTGTGGATATGGCGGGGGAGAAGCTTGGGAGTGAGCAAACTCAAGATAGTACACAGCTGACCAGGATGTGTCGTTGGAGCAGGAGGATGAGTGTGTCTCCATGTTTATGACAGAGCCACTGAGTGCTTGATGGCATGTATCGTTTACTGTAGCAAAAGACACAGAAGAAAAAAAAGACAATTTAGAAGAGATAGATATATTCCAAGAGGGCAGAGAGATTAAACATCAGGAGAGAGGTTGGAGTGGTTACTGGAGCCCGAAGAGAAAATTCTGGGTCACTCTGAGAAAGGACATATAAGGGTGCCTGGACAGAGTCTTAAGAAGCTCCGATATTTAATGGCTCAGGAAAAAAATGAAACCTCTAATGAGGTTTCATACAGAACACACAGAGCGGATTTTAAGGAAAATGGAATGGTCAATTATGTCATATCCTGCCAACACAAGCAAAAACGGAGGCCTGAGAGTGCGTCTGGAATTGGCATCCTGGTGGCGGTTGAAGCTTTAGCAAAAGCTGTGCTGAAAGGAGCCAGGGACACACAGTATAGTAGACCGCAGGGACACAGCACGAATGCATGTTTCACACATGCCCTCTGCAATAACAGGTCCCCTAATTGAACCAGTGAGGCCAGCACCCCTAGAACAGCTTAATTAAGGCTGGGGGAGGGGGTAGCCTAGGCCGTAGGGTGCTCACAGTGCAATCAGGAATGGCTCATGTTTGAGCTTCAGAACTTGTGTAAAAGTGCCAGTCATGGTGGCGCATGCTTGTAATCTCAGAACTAGGAAGACAAACCGGTGGATACCTGGGACCCTCTGGCCACAAAAACAAAATGAGCTGGGAGAGGGGTTGTTCACCGTTCACTCTAGTGCTCAGGAGGCGGAAGCAGGAAAATCTGTGTGAGCCAAAAGCCAGCCTAGTCTACATTGTGAGTTCCAGGCCATCCAGGGCTACACAGTGAGACCCCGTGTCAAAATAAAACAAAACAACACATAAGATGACTACTGCCAGAGTTGTTCTCTGGCTTCCAGACTTGTATGCATGCATGCACACACATGAGTGTGTAGGGTTTGTACACACTCATGTGCACACAACTTAGTTGCTTTGATTACTTCAGGATGACACTTGAATGAAGCCTATACTTCAACCTTACAGAATCTTTGGGGTCTTTAGATATACCTGGCAGTTGAAAGCCATGGTCTTAAAAATGATAAAAATTCATTTCTTGCCAGTCACCCTCCTCCCAGACCTCTGCAAGTGATGTGTTCAGATCGGTCCTGTGGAATAGTACAGGAGTCGGTGGGGTAGATGATTGGGTGGGGACAGAAGAAAAAGCAAGCAAATTCTGTGTGTTTAAAACAAAAACTCACCCACAGCACAAGCTCCTTCAGTTTCTTGGGGGGGCTGTTGTCGTGTAAACTGCCTCATTGATTGAGGGCTTTTATTTTGGGCAGCTGAATAATATTTAAAAGTATTCACACATTAAAGACGGTGTGTAGAGAAATAAAGTGGAACACTGTAAGGTTTTTGGTTTTTTTTGTATTGAATTTAATTGCAAATGAGCCCACAGGTTTGTTTCATTTATGTGCCCGGGAGAGCCAGTAGTGTGTTATGGGAATAGGCTAAGTGGCTATCTGCTATTAAATCACACATGCAATGGGAATGTTAACATCGGCCCTCTGTGTTTGCACAGCACTTAGCTTGTGAATGCTTTCACATACATTATCTGTCCCTCTGAATGTAGGTGGTGTCAGAGTAGAGCTGAGGTAATCAATGTCGGTTTGGAAACAAACACAGAAGTGTGGGTCACAGAATTTCAAAGGTTTAGCCAGGGTCTAATCCAGACTTGATGTCTCCAAGCCTCGTGGCTATTTCAGCAAAACCATGAAACCTCTGTGTTCTCTGTGTGTGCAGGTGTGTTTAGATTCACAAGCGATGTGTGAGTGTGTGTTTGTTCACAGAGGGCAACCTCAGAGATTGCTCCGCAGGCACGACCCACTTTGCTGTGTTTTGAGGGAGTGTCATTTCCTGTCTGTAACTCACCAAGTAGGCTAGGCTGCTGGCTTTGTGACTCCAGGAATCCTCTGGTCTTCAGGTCTTCAGCGCTAGAAGTGCAAGCACACTCCCCACTCCTTGCTTGTTTAAGCATGAGCTCTGCAGAACGCACTTGGGTCCTTTTCATGTAATGCGAGCACTTTACCAACAGAGAGAAAGTCTCTCAGCTTTCTGTAGTTACAGTTCAGAGTGTGTGGATCTGACTCTCCTCAACACTCTGAGTTTCTGGGATCACCACATTCTCAGATCTTATTATGACAGGGAATGTCTTTTCTCTTCCTCCCCCCCCCCATTCTCTCTCTCTCTCTTGTTCTTCCTTCTGGTCTTTTCTTCTTTCTGCCTGTTTTTAAACAAACACACCTTTAATTTTCAATAATTTAGGGAAACAAAACCTCTTGCGATTCAATATTCTTACTCAATTTCTTTTGGCTCTCTACTCTGGAGAGTAAAGCTGTCTTGATTTCATGACTGAAACAGCAGCTTTCTTTTATCCTTTCAGTCAACTTCTCCATGTTTTCTTCTAGCTCCCACAGAGATACAGCTAACCTCATCCCTCCAGCCAGACACACTCCTTAATGCTGCAAAGTCTTCACTCTCCAAGGCTCCCAGGAACCCAGCTAGACTCAGAGTATATCCACCCAAGCTCTTGAGGTTCAGCACCACGGACAGAGCAGGGCCCAGCTGCAGGGTTCCTTGCAGGAGTGGACCAGGCTCTGCCTTAGACAGCCAGCCAGCAGACTGCACTCCCTCCCTTCCTGGGCAGTCTTTCTGGTGTAAGGATGTCTGAGGCCCCCATCTCTGATGACTGCACAGAATCATGGCTTGTGCTGTTAATGTGCAGTTCCACGATCATACTCAACTTTCTTTCATCATGGTATAGCAGCTTCCGTTCTCTCTCTTTCCTAGACAGAGAAAAAAAAATATCCATCTCACACACACACACACACACACGCACACAACAGTCTCTAAACCTTGATCAGTTTGTCTACACTGCCCACATCACACAGACCCACATATCCCCCATTCCCATTGCAACAGGAAGTCCAGTGTGAGCCGGTGCTTAGGCTAGCTTTGCTATTGGCTCCATTGACCAGAGAACCTAACACACTTCCAACATATGACTTTGGTGTAGGCACACCTCCTCTCAGTTACTGTTCGAGCTCAGTCACACTCTCAGAGACAGGAAGATCCAACAGCCTCAGTCCCTGACCAGTGGAACTTGAGATGGTGTGACCCCACTTTGGGGATGCCTCCTATAGTGAGCCTGGTCATGTGTAAATCTGTATAGTTCACCAATCCTGCTCTCTCTGCAACTCGGCCCTCTTATTTCTTGGTGCTATCTGGGATCACCATTCTGGGAGCCAGATCACCATGCTTGGCACTCATCGATAAAACCGCTGCCTCTCTGGAGTAAGCCTGGTCCGTTCTTCAAATGTGTCCGCCTGATGTTCCAGGCACTGGCATTGTTCAGTGTATCTCTAATTACAGTCTAGAGAATGGTATTATGATAGCATGATGGATTTTAGTACATTTTTAAAAAAGTCAAATACAAGGCACATTTGTTTGTTTGCTTGTTCGTATGTTTTTCTTTATTATTATTATTTTTTACAACGGCGACAGGAAGCAGTTAACACCCTAGACTGACATTTTAAAAACATTTGATTCCCCTCCTCTAACTTCCCAGAGTTTAATCCTAGGCCAGATGACAAATTCTAGTCCATAAATATTTTATTCCTGCCCCCTCTGGGTCACTTGATTATTCATCCATTTTATCCAACAAATATTTGTTGATCTCCAACAATGTGCCAGTTTTTTTCCCCCCACTGTTAGGGGTTCCGCTTTAAACCAAGCGGACAAAATCCATACTCTGGAGAAAACATTCCTGCTACAGGAGATTGACCAATAATGAACAAATAGAGAATTAACATTAGGTGTAAAAATGTTATTAAGCATCATGGAAGGCAAAGGAACAGACAGTGGACAGGGACTGTTGTTCAGGAGAGAATGCTGGGGAACCTCGGCTATCTCGGACACAGTGGAAGGAGTATACATCGGTATAGACATCGACACAGTACTGGGCAGAGGACAGGAGGGCGGGAAAAGCTGAGGCAAAATGGGCTTCATAAGACAGCTATGGTGGTGATACCGTGATAATGCTGGCCCTCAAGCTGATGACGCAGGAGGATCACAAACTCAAGACTAGCCTGGGCATCTTAGTGAGCCCCAGACCAGGTTACATACCGAGATCCTGACTCCAAAGGCTATGCTCTGTGTGTTTAAGAAATGGCGAGGCAGGTTGCTGAGGAGATAGCTTACCCTGGTAAAATGTTTGCTTTGCATTTGTGTTCAACTCCCAGAAAACCATATAGGTGAACAAACACCAGCCAGACATGGTGACGCAAGGCTTTAGACTCAGTTCTGGGAAGCTGGAGACAGATAGGCTCCTTGGGTTTGATGGCCAGCCGAGCCTACTTGGTGTGTTACTGGCCAGCAAAGAGACCCTTGCACTTAAAGAATGGCAGTTGAGGTCATCTCCTGGTCTCCGAATGTATGAGCAAGTGCATCTGTACTATGCGTGTACACACATGATTGTGCGTGAACACACATAAATGGAGTGGGGAGACAGAGACAGAGAGAGAGAGAGAGAGAGAGAGAGAGAGAGAGAGAGAGAGAGAGATGGAGAAGGGAGCAAGGCAGTCTGTGGGTAGGACTGCGGTCCCAGAAGCAAGACAGACAGTACTAGCTCATGACACCCAGACTATATTGATGGGAAAACACCACAGGCAGAAAGGTTGGTCATTCTGGTCATGGTGAGTACAGGCTTCAGTGGGGCCAGAGGCTGGCACAGTGAAACGAGCTAAGACAGGGTACTCACAGTCAGGTGAAGGGTTATGGGGCCCTGGGCTATGAAAATGCCTTTGGCCATGGCTGTGAGGGAACACACACAAACACATGTGTGGATCAGGGATATCCAGGGGCTGCGTGCCCACAGACCGAGAGTTCCTAGTCAGTATGACGTGTTTCGGCTTTTGTTTTTATTTATTCCTCTCTCGTGTGACACATCCTGGCCACAGATCCCTCTCCCTCCACTCCTCCCAGTCCCCTCCACTTCCCCTCTCTCCCTGGTCTGTCTGACACCCTCCCCCCAATAAAGAGCAGGCCTCCCAGGGACATCAACCAAACATGACATAAGATACAATAAGACCAGGTACAGACTTTCACATCAAGGTGAGGGAGACTGAGAGCAGGCAAAAGATTCACAGCCACCCCCACTGCCACTGTCAGGAGTCTCCAGCACATCTTGCGGGCAGGACAGATTGATTGTAGGTCAAAGGTTTTGTGGCCAGGTTGGTGTTCCAGTCTCAACACTGGAAGTCATGTCTGGTTACAGACGAACAGTTCGGGCTCTGTATCCTCCATTACTAGGAGTCCTTGCTAAGGTCTCCCTTGGATCTCAGGGAGTTTCCACTGTACTAGTTTCCACCTTCCCTGCCCCCAAAGCGCTCCCTCCCACTTCCCGTCATCTCCCCCCATACCCTTTCCCTCTATCCCTCCCCTCACCTGATCCTTCCTGTTTCCATCCCCAATGGCTTATGTCCACCTGTAAAATCTCTTCTGTTTCTCCTTTCCAGGGAGATCCCTGCTAGAGCCCCCTCTTAGTTACTTAGCCTCTCTGGATCTGTGGACTGTAACATGCTTACCAGTTACCAGCTAATATCCACTTATGAGTGAGTTCATATCGTGTTTGTCTTTCTGAGTCTGGGTTGCCTCACTTAGGATGATTTTTTTTCCAGTTTCATACATTTGCCTGCAAATTTCATAATATCATTTTTTAAAGCTGCTGAATAATAAAAACTCCATTGTGTAAATGAACCACACTTTCTTTTTTCTTCTTATGCATTGTCTCTCATACAATGCATCTGACTGCAGCCTCCCCTCTCTCCACTCTAAGTCTTCCCTCATTTCCCTTCTCCCCAAGCTCCTCCATTTCCCTCCAACCAACTAACCAACCAACCAACTAACCAACCAACCAACTAACCAACCAACCAACTAAACAAACAAACAAAACCAAGCTAAACAACCACAGCATGAATGCAGGGGAGCTTTGCAGAGCCCTGCAGACTCCATGGCTGTCTCTTCGGTCTCTGTGAGCCCTGCCTAGTTGATTCTGTGAGCCATGCTCTCCTGGTGTACTGGTCCCTCTGGTCCCTACGATCCTCCAACCTCCTCTTCTGTGGTTTTCCTTGTGATCCACCCAGTGTTTGGGTCTCTGTGTCTGCTCACATCAGTTGCTAGAGGGAGCTGCTCTGGTGACAGCTAGCCTCAGCATGAATCTATGAGTATAGCAGAATGTCATGAACAATCATTCCACTGACTTTTTTTTTTTTTTTGTCAGCCGTGTTTGGTTCTACCCTAGGTCTTTGAGCCTTCCGGCTTCCAGTTCCTGGTCATCCAGGCTGTGTGGAGCATAACTCCCTCTCGTGGCTTGGGCCTCAAGTTAGACCAGTCATTGGCTGGTCACACCTACAAGCTCGGAGCCACCATTGTTCCAGCACATCTTGCAGGCAGGACATGCGTGGATCAAAGGTTTTGCCCCTGGGATCTTGGCTAGTTACAGACAACGGCCAGTTTAGGCTCCATATTCTCTGTTACTAGGACTTTGCTGGGGTCACCCTCATAAGTTCCAGGAAGTTTCCACAACTCTAGGTTTCCACATTATCCCATCAACGCCACCCCCATTCCAGTTGTCTCTCTCTGTACTCTCTCCCACCCCATCCCTTATGTACCCACAGGATCCCTCCTGTTCCCATGCCTACCCACCCGCATTCTACCCACAAAATCTATTCTATTTCCCCTTTCCAGGGAAGTCCATGTGTTCCCCCTAGAGCCCTCCTTGTTAATTAGCATCTCTGGGTCTGTAGATTGTAATGTGAGTGTTTTTTCTTTCTTTCTTTTTTTTTTTTTTTTTTTTACTTAACAGCTAACATCCACTTATAAGTGAATACATTTCATGATTGTCTTTCTGGGCCTGGGGTTGCTAAGCTCAGGCCGATTTTTTCCGGTTTCGGACAGTTGCATGCAAATTTTGTGATGTCCCTGTTTTTTAACAGCTGAGTAATACTCCACTGTGTAAATGTATCACGTTTTCTTTGTCTGCTCCTCAGTTGAGGGACAGCCAGTTTGTTTCCAGTTTGTGACTATTGTGAATAAAGCTGCTATGAACATGACTGATCAAGTGTCCTTGTGATAGGGTGATGTGTCCTTTGGGTGTGTGCCCAGGATCGATATAGCTGGGTCTTGAGATAGATCAAATCCCAATTTTCTGAGGAGCTGCCATATTGATTTCCATAGTGGCTGTACAAGTTTGCACTCCCGCCAGCAACAGAGGAATGTTCCCCTAGCTCTGCATTCCTGTCGGTGTGTGCTGTTGCTTGCATTGTTGGTTTAGCCATTCTAATGGGTGTAAGATGGAATCTCAGAGTTGTTTGATTTGCATTTCCCTAGAGGTTAAGGATGTTGAACATTTCTTTAGGTGTCTCTCAGTCATTTGAGATTCCTCTCTTGTGAATTCTCTGTTTGGATCTGTACCCCATTAAAAAAAATTACATTGCTTGGTTTGTTGACGTCTAGGTTCTTGAGTTCTTCATATAGTTTGAATATCAGCCTTCTATCAGATCTGAAGTTGGTGAAAATCTTTTCCCAATTTGTAGGCTGCAATTTTGTCCTATTGCTTTTGCCTTACAGAAGCTTTTCAATCTCATGAGGCATCATTTATTAATCGTTGATCTTAGTGCCTATGATATTGGTGTTCTTTCTGTTCAAGAACTCACCTCCCGTGGCACTGCATTCAAGGGTATTGCTCACTTGCTCTTCTATCAGGTTAAAAACCTGTACTCCACAAAATTGGAAAAATCTAAAAGAAATTACTAATTTTCTTAATATCACTTAGCAAAGTTAATTTAAGCTCAGATAAACAATTTAAATTGACCTGTACCCTTAAGAAAATCAAAGCAGTCATTGAATGTATTTTAACCAAAAAAAGCCCAGGGCCAGACAATTTTAGCACAGAATTCTACCAGACTTTTAAAGAAGAGTTACTGCTAATACTACTCAAATTATTCCACAAAAATAGAAACAAATAGCGCCGGTCTAACTGGCTGTTGGCACGTAGAAGAATTTAAGTAGATCCATATCTAGTGCCCTGCAGAAACCTCATGTTCAAGTGGATCAAAGGCCTCAACAAAAACCCAGCTACACATAACCTAATGGAACAGTACAAAGGTTCAAAGCTTGGAACCAAGCCTTTGGAAAATAGGTTTTCATGTATTGAAAAGATTATGGGGAGAGCATGTGTAGGCCTGGACCTTCACATCCATTGGACATCTACACATGTAGAGGGAAAATGAGTGTATTTTTTTTATTATAGCAATTGTAGGGTGCAGGGGAAAAGCCTGTGAAGTTAGACTGTGCTTTGGATAGGTTCCAGTCACAGTATCACCATAATTCAGCCATTTGTCCTCCCAGGATTAAAAGTCTGTGACACTGGCTAAATAAAGTCCCCAAGATCATAGAGCTACAGCTCATTAGTTGATAACTGGTACCTGTCACAAAGAAAAAAGGTTTGAGTGAGAAAGAGGCATAAAGGGGCATCTGACTTTTAATCTTAGGAAGATACTGAGTTTGGTGGAGGGAAGATGGTTGTCAGGAGGCCCAAAGATTTCAAGGTGCCGACCAAGCATTCAAGCTGGTATGTTTAGAAACATTTGGGTGGCAAGTCAAGAGACTGGAGGAAAGGTCTGCGTGTGGGAACGTCCACGTGAAAATGGCCATTGTGAGTTTATAGGGGCACACAAAAGCAGTGTGAGAAGCAGAAGCTGGCTCATCCCACATGCAGTGGAGGTGGGCATACTTGTCAATCAAGAGAAACCAAATACAGGGGCAAAAAGGGAGAGAAGGAGGTAGAGAAAGTCACAGAAGTTACAGAAGGAATTAAGGAAGACAGGAAGCTGCTATGATAAAATACCCTAAGATCAACTCTGGGCAGAAAAGGGTTTGTTTGGCTGACAATCCCAGGCCACTGTACATCACTAGGGACAATCAAGACAGGACCTTAAAGGTGCTAACTATTTCACACACTATTATCTCTGAACAAGAAATTTACTTTACAGCCAAAGAAGCCTGTCAGGATGCTATACAGAGGATACTGCTTGCCAGCTGGCTCACAGGCTGGTTTATCCTCAGTTAGCTTTCTTACAGAGTTCAGGATCGCCTGCTTAGGGATGGTATTGCTCACAGTGGGCTGGGCCCTTCTACATTGATAAACAATTAAGACAGTCACTCAGAGACCTGTGCACAGATCATTCTGATCCACACAATGGGGGCTTTCCTCTGAGATGACTCTGGGACTTTGTCAACTTAACAGTTAAAGCTAACCAAGATGGGTGTACAGAAAAGTCTCTCCCCAGAACAGCAGCTCACCCAGAGGGCAACAAGAACAGTCCCCTGAGTTAGCCACTAAGAGGTCTCTGGTGTCCTTGGCAGCATTCATTTCAGTGAGGTGGGGGCAGAGACCATGCTGCAAGGATGTCAGAGCAGCTGGAGACGGTCAGGGGGAACGAGACCTCTGTGACACTCAGCGGAGAATGAGCTTGGAGAGGAGGCGGGGCCAGCGTGGGCAGCGAAACACACCGTTGTTGACATATGTTTGCCTAATATTTGTGTGCATGTCTCTGCACGCACTCACATCATGCACATGTGTAGAGGCCAGAGGACAGCTCCGTGGCGTCTGTTCTCTTCTTCCACCTCTATGTGGATTTCAGGAATGCCTGGTCTCCATACCCACACAGCAGTTGCCTTCAGCCATTGAGCTATTTCTCTGGCCCCAAGCAAGTATTTCAAAATTAGTAATTCAATTTGCATATGTCTGCACATGTTTTCACAATGTGTGTGTCTGGGCAGGCATGCCGCGGCGTATGTGTGTGGATTAGAGGATAAATTTCTGGGGTTGTTTCTCTCCTTCAGCTCCTGAATGATCTGTGCATATGTCTCTGAGTGACTGTCTTAATTGTTTATCAATGCAGAAGGGCCCAGCCCACTGTGAGTTTCAGGGATAGAACTTGGGTCACCAGGCTTGCGCAGCGGGTAACTTTATCCGCTGAACTGGCTCGCCAAACAAATACTGTTAAACAAACAAACAGGGAGAGTTAAGCATTTCTAACTGCTGATAGGTAGGAACCTGGAAAAGAAGTGGGGACAGGATTAAACAAACAAACAAACAAACAAACAAATAAATGTGGGAATAAAAGCTACAGCAGAGAGTCAAGGACAGACCGTGGTAGGGAGGAGGGGTAATGTAGGCTGTGAACATGGGTGAGCCAAAGTTTTGATCTTTTTTTTTCCCCCATCAGCTGGAAAATGTGGCCTTTGGCTGTCTCCGTGAAGAGACAGGGACTAGTCAGCAAAGAGTTAATCATTGAAATCTCAGACCAGGGGAAACTGCTAACTAGGAAATCCCAGCCAGCACAAATCATCTTCATTGGCAGCTCCAACCTAGAGCATCTTAGACCCCAGGAAAGCTGAATTCAAATACTCTAGACTGACCTGGGCTTCGGATTTACGTTGGGAAATCTAATCTTATGTGGTTGTGAAGAGAACGTTTCTTCTGTAGACAGTGGGACCCAGTGGCAGTTCAAAGAAAGGAAGAAATACAGAAAAAAAAAAAAAAATAGCAGTAGATGAAAGGCCATGACCAGAAGGTTAGGGCGAAGCTTAAGATAGAAATGAGGAGCCGGAGTCTTCGGTGAGGCCAGGGGCAGACTGTGGCTGGACCACCCTAGAGATGATGTGTAGCTGGCCTTCAGCTGCTTTGTTGGTTCTTTTTCCTTTCACCCTTCTTCACCCCATTGTACACTTTCAACCCCTAACATTGGATAGGAGAGAAAATAGGATAGAGGGCAAAGGGCAAAGGGGTCGATGTTATCATTAAACTACTTCCTGCTGAGTAGGTCTGTCTAGTTCCTTAGGGCAAGTTTAATTTTCACTGTCAGGTTATCTAATATTCTTTTTCTTCCTCTTCTTCTTCCTCTTCTTCCTTCTCTTCTTTGACTACTTAGCAAACCACAACCAACAACCTACCCATAGGGGCTTCAGAATTTATACCCCCCCCAAAAAGCCCCCAGAATTCCAAATGTCCCACACTTGCAGAAACTCTCTGCAGCTGGTAAAATCACACCCCAGTTAGAGCAAGAGGCAAATCACAGTCGGCACTGTGGACAATCTGAAGCAACCTCATGTCTCCCACACGTGAGATTAAAACAAAAACATACTTATATTTCCGTGTTTGTTAAAAGAAACCAAAATTCTCAGTACAGTGAGGGAAATATGTCAAAATTTCTAAATCTAGTTTGTGGGGAATGGGACGGAGCTTCTTACAAAGGGAGGAGGGAGCAATGGCTTCAGGGATGTGAAGTAATGACACACCTGTGGTACCTGGATTTGCAGTGGGCCTCCAGAGGATGGAGTGGGGGGGTGGGAACTGAGTAGCTGGAGACAAAGATGGGGGGGGTGTTCTAGTTAATCAAGTAGGGGGGATGGGCAGGAGGATTCCAGTGGTCAGGCTGTCACCCCTCTCTGGTTATTTTCCTCCCAGAAGACTGCAAATTCTTCTCCAAAAAGAATGAAAAGATGGAGTTCCCCTTCGCGTCCGTGGGAACTACCAACTTCAGACGGTTCACTCCAGAGTCACTGGCAGAGATCGAGAAGCAGATTGCCGCCCACCGTGCAGCCAAGAAGGCCAGAACTAAGTTCAGAGGGCAGAAGGACAAGGGCGAGAAGCCCAGGCCTCAGCTAGACTTGAAAGCCTGTAACCAGCTGCCCAGGTTCTACGGTGAGCTTCCAGCAGAACTAGTCGGGGAGCCCCTGGAGGACCTAGATCCTTTCTACAGCACACACCGGGTAAGAGCTGCCACTGGGAACATCTGCACTCAGCTCCTGGGGAGCGAACCTCAGTCCCACCCAAACAGGAAGTCCTCACACCCTGTCCCATGTAAATAGCTGTTCACTAAAGAATAGGCCGATGTCAGGCAAGGTGAACAAACCTCTCTCTGAATCTTTGGGAACTCTGTGATGGGGCAAACTAAGCCCAAATCTCCAAAGCAGACAGCTACTGCAGAACTTGCTCAGAAAGCTGGTTGTTCCTTTGGATGAGATGCAGCCTGGATCCTGTAGGGATGTTATCTCTCTGTGTAGATCAAGAGCAGGGGTTTTTGAAGTGGAGAGGGATGCCTTAGGCTGGGGTTCTCTAATGTATAGTCTCAGAGCTTCTGGAGTTTTCCAAGCTCTCCCATGGGTTACCAAAGCTTAAACTGTCTTGAAATAATAGTTTACTATCGCCTCTTACTTACATCATCTTATGAGCATATAGTGGTAACCAAGGGAACAACATCATTCACAGCAGTCACTGGAAGATGTGCCTATGTGCTCTGGGTTTTATATACATATATATAGCATTTATATAATATAATATAAATATAATAAATATATAACATATTTGTGTGTTTGTGAGATACATATATATATGTGTGTGTGTGTGTCATATACATACACATATACATATATTTCTAACATAGTGTGTGTTCTACTTCCCTTCCAAGTTGCTGTGATAACATATATGAACACAAGCAACTTAAGGGAGAAAGGATTAATTAGTTCATAATTCAGGCTACACACTATCAAGAGTGCAAAGCCATGGGAAGGGGAGCAGCTACATCATGTGTGTAGTCTGAGGATGATGAATGCAGCATATGTGTGCTCAGTTTCTTTTCTCTTCCTTACATGGTGTGATGGTTTGCACATGCTTGGCCCAGGGAGCGGCACTATTAGAAGGTGTGGCCTTGTTGGAGGAAGTGTGTCACTCTGGGGGTGGGCTTGAAGACACTCCTCCTAGCTGCCTGAGGATGCTTAGTCTGTCCCTGGCTTCCTTTGGATAAAGATGTAGAACTCTCAGCTCCTCCTGCACCATGCCTGCCTGGATGCTGCCATGCTCTTGTCTTGATGATGATGGACTGAACCTCTGAACCTGTAAGCCAGCCTCAATTAAATGTTATTTATAAGACTTGCCTTGGTCATGGTGTCTGTTCACAACAATAAAACCCTATCTAAGACACATGGACAAGATTTTCTGTCCCGGGATAGTGCCATGCACAGTGATTGGGTCTTCCCACCTTAATTACCATGATGGAGATAATTCCCCCATCTTAGTTAGGGTTCCATTGTTGTGAAGAGACACCATGACCCTAGCAACTAATAAAAGCAAACATTCAGAGGTTCAGTCCATTATCATCATGGTGGGAAGCATGGCAGTGGGTAGGCAGTGTGCAGGCAGACATGGGCTGGAGAAGCTGAGAGTTAAGCATCTTGATCTGAGGGCAGCCTGGAGGAGACTGAAATTCTACACTGGGTAAAGCACAAACACAGGAGACCTCATCCCTCCCCAGTGACACTTCCTCCAACACAGCCATACCTGCTCTAGCAAGGTCTCCCTCATAATTGCCATCTCAAGGTAATGGGCAAGAATTCAAACACATGAATCTATGGGGGCCGAATCTATTCAAACCCCACATCCCCACAGACATGCCAACAGGCCAACCCAGTTTCAACAATCACTTACTTAGGGTCTCTTCCTGGGTAATTATAGATTGTGTCAAGTTGACAACACTGGCCATCACAGGATGAAAGGGTCATTTTGTGCACAGTTTCAGAGATTTCTGCTTATCCATGCTCACTTGGCCTTTTCCCTTTGGGTGAAACAGTTCATCATGGAGCGAGTGCACACTGAGGAAAAGTGCTTGCCTCACAGTGTCCTGGAAGCCAACAGAGAAGGAAGAAGAGTCTGGGACCCCAGTTCCCCTCAGTGGACTACCTCTCGAGATCTAATGTTTTCTCTCTTGACCACATCTTTTAGAGTTTGATTGCCTTACAATAATGCTGTAGTTCAGTAGGCTGACAAACAAGCCTTCAGGACCTGAGCTTTGAAACCATCTAAGATCAAGACACTGACAATAGTTGGTAGATCAATTAGTAGGAAGGTGAAGAGATGGAGGATAGATGATAGATAGATAGATGATAGATAGATAGAAAGATGGCAGATAGATGATAGATAGATAGATAGATAGATAGATAGATAAATGATAGATGATAGACAATAGATAGATGATAGATTGATGAATGATAGATAGACGATAGATAAATGATAGATAGATACAAGATAGATAGATGATGGATAGACGATAGATAGACGATAGATAGATAGATAGATAGATAGATAGACAGACAGACGGACAATAGATAGATAGAGGATAGATAGATGATAGATAGACAATAGATAGACGATAGATAGACGACAGATGACAGACAGATGTGTTGCATATATATTCATTTATAAGAAACCTCTATCATATATACACAGAAGCACATGAACAAAGCAAGAAAGTGTGACTGTAATAACTAGCGTATTCAATAACTTTCTGATCGAAGAGCAGGAGCTAATGGTCTACTGAGGTTCCCATGACAGTTCCTCTCCCGTGTTGCACCTTGGATGTTTTATGCAGTCAAAACATGGCAAGTTCACATTTCAAAATGACAAGGAATCAGAATAAGCCACTGCGAATATCGTTTGTGGAAGAGATAAGACACATGTCCTTTCCCCTCCTCTCTCTTCCCAAGAATCCACCCCTTCTAATTGCACAGAGAAGGGAACTGAGATGGTTTAGAGTCAAGGTAATAGAAAACAGGACCATCACAGGACCAGGGTCCTCTAGTCAGAAAGGAATTAAATTCTGGAGCTGGGGAGATAGCCCAGTCAGTAAAAAAAACTTGTTGAACAAACGTAGGGATCTGAGTTTGATCCCTAGAAAACATGTGGGAAAAAAGTGGAACACACTTGTAATGTCACTCTTGAGGAGGAAGAGGAGGGAAAGGAGGGAGGGGAGAAGGATTGGGAGGAGGAGGGGAGAGCAGGGGAAAAAGAAGAGGAAGGGGAATAGGGGGAAGAGGAGGGGGAAGGAGATGGGAGGAGAAAGAGGGGGAGGGGAATAGGGGGAGGGAGATGGGAGGAGGAGGAAGAGGAGGAGGAAGATGGGAGGAGGAGGAGGCAGAGACAGGTGGACCCTTGGGCCTTACTGTCTGGCCAGCCTAGCCTTCTCAGTGAGCTCCAGGCCAGTTCGAGCTTGTGGGAGGCTCCTGAGAAATGACATTTGGATTTCTCCATCAATGTACACAAGTGTGAGCGAGTACACACACACACACACACACACACACACACACACACATTGGATTAAGTGCAACTGAGCTCAACCATCTGTAGTCAGAATTCTGCCCTGGGTGTGCTACACATATCCAGCCCTGGGGTCAGCAGCCTGTCCACGAAGCACTGTCAGTGGGCTTGCCTTGGTTCACAGTCAGCCACGGAGTCCAAAGATGGTCAGCGAGCCATGGCGAGCCATGGATATTCAAACAGGTCTTGCTCCTGATTCTACGAGGAGGACGCTCCAGATTCCTGTTTCTCAAGGAACCCACTTCTTTGCTTTGTTCTAGACATTCATGGTGTTGGATAAAAGCAGGACCATTTCCAGATTCAGTGCCACTTGGGCCCTGTGGCTCTTCAGCCCCTTCAACCTGATCAGAAGAACAGCCATCAAAGTGTCTGTCCATTCGTATCCTTTGCACAGTTTGCTTTCCGTGTTTCAGACTCTGCCTGTGGCGCCTGACGCCTTTCTTAGAGGTTGGCAGCAGAGCTTTCCTCCAATTGAATCATGAGATAGTGACGTCATCACGTTGCAAACGTAGTTTGTGGTGCCACACAGGGAGCACTCAAACGGCCTGTTTATGGTGTGAGTTTGACTGATGCCCCAGGCATACCCATTCCAGGGAGCATGGCCTGCTTCCCCCATGAGGTAATGGCCAGTAAGCAGACACCTAGTTTTTTGGCCAGATGAGCAGGCGTGAGTTGTCACACTATCCTAAAGCATGCTGGGGTTGGTTGCTCATCACACAACAGAGAAATGCCTCTTAGACAACAAAGAGAACATTCTATTACAGGCAAAGCCCCATCATCTTCCATGACCTCAGTGATCTTGGGCACTGGCAATATCACCAGTTACCCTCAAACTGCCAAGCAGGTTAGATATACAGTTTGCCCGAGGTTCCTGCCACAAGGAAGCAAAAGCAGACATATTAGTTCCTGGTCTGTGTTACCTCCGCTCCTTTTAGGAGCATTAGAAGTCACCTTTGGTGCTGTTTTTGTTTTGTGTTTGTGCTTTTTTTTTTTTTTTTTTTTTGGATATTTTCTGTATTTACATTTCAAATGTTATCCCCTTTCCCTCACTCCCATCCCTCTTCCCTCTCGAAGGTGCTCCCTCTCCCAATCACCCTCTCCACCTCAGCACCTCGGTGTTCCCCTACACTGGGAAGACATACCTTCCATGGACCAAAGGCTTCTCCTCCCATTGATGCCAGACAATGCTGTCCTCTGCTACATATGCAACTGGAGGGTCTCTCCATGTGCGCTCATTGGTTGGTGTTTTAGTCCCTGGGAACTCTGGAGGGTTTGGTTAGTTGATAATGTTGTTCTTCCCGTGGGGTTGCTCCTTCAGTCCTTTCTCTAGCTCCTTCATTGGTGCCCCCATGCTCAGTTCAATGGTTAGGTAAGCATCCTCAACTGTATCAGTATGACTCTGGCAGAGCCTTCAATGAGGCATCTATACCTGGCTCCTGCCATTAAGCACTTCTTGGCATCAGCAATAGTGCTTGGGTTTGGTGACTACATTTGGGGTGGATCCCCAGGTGAGGCAGCTTCTGACTGATCTTTTCTTCAATCCCTGCTCCTCTATTTGCCCCTGTATTTCCTCCGGTGAGTGTTTTGTTCTCCCTTCTAAGAAGGACTGAGGCACCCACATTCTGGCCTTCTAGTTTTTTATTAGACCAAGCCTAAGTAGCTAAGAGGAGGACTTGGGCTGGGCTTCCAAGCATCTTTCAAACAGGAAATTCTCAACATCAAGCACAGCCCCGGCTTCCAGGAAGCTCATGTTCAGAACAGCCTCGCTCCATTGCGTGGCAGGTGGCAGCCAGCCTCTGTACCCAAGCTTGGGCTAGTAGGAAGGGATTTACTTTTTTCTTAGACAACCCCAGTCACTGTGGAGCAGCCTAGTAAATTTCCCAGTGGTACCTGAGCTAAGAAGCTTTGCACAGAATCTTCAACACACTCACTGTGTAACTACCCTGCTGATGCCGTACAGCCCGTGCCCCCTTGCTGTGGTTGTCTTTATGGTTACTCGATGGGAGTTCTATCTTCTGAATTAAATCTTGGGTTTTTAGATTCTTCAGAATACTTTGTGATAATCGCAGCCCCCCCCCCCCCCAGTGGCTAAGTACTTTTCACGTGTCAATGCTGTCACAGGCACAAGAGTCTTGGGAAGGATCAGCAATGTCTCATTCTACAGATAATGAGACCAACACTCAGAGACATTTCAGAAACGTCCCAGGGTCACACAGCTAGTTAAGAGGTCCAGCCTCCAGCATGTCATGGGCAGTGTCTTCAGCGAGAAAGTAGACAGCAAGTGAATGGACACAGATTAAGGTAATACTTCTCTCAGCGGGCCAGCTCTACTCTGGCAAAATGTTGCTTTTTTTTTTTTTTTTAAAGAAAATACATTTAAATTCAACTTCTGAACACTGAAGCAGCAAGCCCCAGTTTTGTATCAGAAAGCCTCCAGTGTGACCCTCCTTTGAGACATGAATGTGAAAGCTGGGCTTTCTTTTGAAATTCCTTCGATCTTTGGTGTACTAGAATCTGATGTGACCGGTCGCTAGGAACATCTGTTGCTTTGAGCAATTTTTAAAAAGTCATTCGTGGGCAAAGGGTCAGGTAACCTGAATTCTTTCCAGTTTTTCTTCTGTTTAAAACCATGCCAAATCAGCCTATCATAGTCTACCCGAGATATAAATTCTATTGTTCCACATAAAGCAAAGCATGAGGTTTTGTTTTAAAAACATTTTTAAAGAAACAATGCCACCAAGATTGGGGATGTTACACACACTTGCTCCATTCAGCTCCTTAAGAATTATCCTCCTACTGGGCTGCTTTGTCCAGCCTTGGCATGCTAGTGTGCTCCTGTAGCTTGTCAGGCTGCGTCTGATCAGCATCTCTGGGAGACCTGCTATTTTCTGAGGGTGCGTTGGGATGAATCTGGGGGAGAGAGAAGGGGGAGCGATACTTAGGGGTGGTGAGGGAGAGAAAACCGCTGTTGGGGTGTAATAGATGAGAGAAGAGTTTTAAAATGTTAAATTACACTGCTCGCCAAAACTGTTCTTTATGCTTTAAAAGGAGATGTAGACAATGACCCAGTGCGTACCGTCCTCTGTGGATCCCAGCTAAACTATTCAGAGAACAGTAAGCAATGGCTAATTAGAAATACAATTTCTATCAGCAACCAAGTGAGCAGGGAACAGTCCTTCTGCCTTGAGACCTGGTGAGTAGTTAGCACCTGAGGGCGTGGTCGCTGGACAGAAAGTCCATAGAGGGGCCTCTTCCTCACCGGGCATGTGCGGATAGACTTAGCTGTTTGGTCGCTATGGCCGCAAACAAGATTCTTCAAGGTCTACACTTCGGTAATAATATTCCATCCAAAGTTATAACTCCAACTGTGTCTTTGTGAACATCTCTGTAGACATGGGATATCGTACAACTAGTTTGCAGAGCTAAAGACGCCATCTTTAACTTTCATCCTTGGGTTAAGTTTCCCCACTGCGTGAGCATATCTCTCAATTGTAAATTAACGGGGAAGTGTGGTTTCATTGGGACAATTTCCCTGTCAGGATAGCTGTTTTCCTAAGTAACTGTAAAGCAAAGTATCTACAGAAAACTAAGGTGGTTTTAAATGTTTCTTCTTGAGTGGAAGTGATGGGAGGTGGAAATCATCCTTCCCCTGGAGGTGAAGTTTCTGTCTAGGTTAGATGTTTTTCATTTGTTGAGCAAATGTCTGCCTAGACTCGTCCTGCCTCCGTTTACTCACTCCTGTGGTCATTCCTTCCCTTCAAAGCCCCCTTCCACTTCTGAGTATCCCTTAGCCAAACCTCCACTCCTAAGCATCTCTCTCTGGCTACTAACACCCCATTCTCCTCAGAATACCCTTCCAGAGCCAGGATTTCACTTCCTGAGCCTGCTTTGGCCATCTCTACCCAGAATCCATTGCTTCAATGTGGTTAAGCTCAGCTTAGGAAAACAACCAAACTAAACTGATTTTCATAAAAAATAATACCCTCCACCTGGTTACTATGGTTACCAGGCTGCATGATGCAACACGATTCAGGAAGGCTATTTAAGACTCTTCATACTGTTCTCCCAGATCCTAAATGTAAATGATAAAAGCTACCCATGGGTTAATGGTGTTTGGCATAATTTGGACAAGGTTTGGGAATTTGGCATAGTACAAGGCCATGGGCTTAATATCCAACACTCTTGTTACTGCTGTTACAACTGCTTCTACTAATTATAAAGACAGAGTTCTCAGTATGGGCTAGGTGCTCAACAGATGTGAGCAGAGACCTCATGAGACCACAGAGCTGATATTAGCTGAGTTGCCTACATCTTGTTCAACAGCAAGGTGATGTGACACTGGGGGATGATGGTAACTTTCAGTTCCTTAACACGGACCTCACAGCTGGTTCTCCGTGTTTATCACCGTTACTATTCTGGCCAACTGTGTGTGCATGACCCAAACTGATCTTCCAGAGAGAGTCGAGTGAGTAACACCACCACATTCCTGTGCCGTCTCCCCTGTCTTCTCTCTCTTAGAAGCTTTTCTCTTTTTTTCCTATATATCGCACCAGCTTCCATTTAGACAAGATTGAATTCTGTTGCCTCTTTGACTTTGCCATTGTCAGGTTTCTTCTGTGTACCTTTCACCCAAGTATATGCAAGATTATAACTTTAAGACAGTGTAGAATTGTGGTTATCAACCTTGACTCTACTTTGGAACTTTAAGGTTTTTTTTTTAAACTCTGATGCCTAGAGGGTCTTATTTCATTAGACTCTGATGCCCTGGGTGAATGAGTCCTCCCAGATGCACACACAGCCCCCCCCCCACACAGACGCATACACAGACACACACACACAGGCACACACACATACCCACACACACTCACACAGACACACACACACATATACACACACACACACATATATACACACACACACACTCACACAGACACACACACAGGCACACACACACCCACACACACTCACACAGACACACACATATACACACACACCCCCACACACACTCACACAGACACACACACATATACACACACACCCACACACACTCAAACAGACACACACACAGGCACACACATACACACATACCCACACACACTCACACAGACAGACACACATACAGGCACACACTCACAAAGACACACACACACAGGCACACACATACACACACACCCATACACACTCACACAGACAGACACACACACAGACACACACACACAAACACACACACACACACACACACACACACACACACACACACCCATAAGGATTGAGTTCTGGGAAGGTGTGCTCTTGAAGAGATGGGAGCAAGTGAAGAAAGAACTGTGAACAGTGGCTTCTAAAGGACCATGTCATCTCTGGGGTTCTTATGTCTCTGGTTGGCAGACTAAATCTCTTTTGTCTGAGAGCAGAAGTATTTTCTAAAAACAGATGTATCCCCACAGCAGGGTCAGATGTCCCTGCCCTTGCTTGAGCCTTCAGATGTAACAGGTCCCGGAAAAGCTTTCCCACTGCCCCACCATTCCCTCTTGCTAATTCTAAAAGCAATGCATGCCACAATAAGAAAGATGTTTCATCTCTATTAATATAGCAAAGGAAGGGAAAGTTGTCTAGCCATCTTAGCAGATACTGGAAACTCCATTTGATAAAGTTTAATTTCTGTTTAAGATTTCGAAACTCTTAGAAGAGTTGGAACAGAAAGAAATGGTCGTGCTCTGATAAAAAGTGTTAGTTCTTCAAAAAGTAGTGCCCCTCAAAAGGGCGTTCATTTATCAAGCATAATTAATCGTGAGTGTGGAACTCTCTCGCTTTGAGACCAAAGAGGGAAAATATCAGAGATGTCTATTCTTGTCAGTCCAGCCTCAAAGAGGAGGTTCTGGGCAGGATCGTAAGGCAAGCATTAAACAAACAAACAAAACCAGTACACAGGTCAGAGAATTCCCAGACATGTTGTACCTTACAGAAAATTATGTAGAGGACATAAAATATCCAACATAAGCTAGAGAGGAACTGTTAGCGTCAGAACCGAGCTCACAGACGACTGGAGTTTAGTTCCTGATACTCACACTGGGCAGCTGGCAAGTACCTGTGGGGGCACTCACAAGCACATGTGTGCACTCACATGCACATGCGTGCACTCACAAGCACATGTGTGCAGCTGCCCACGAAGGCTCCCTCCAGTGGATCCAACACCCTTTTCTGGCCTCCATGGGCACCCACACTCAGTGCATGTGAACACGCATATACGTAACATAACAAATACACACATGTGTACACACGCATATACATAAACATAAATAATTATGAGAATAGATCTTTAAAATCTTCTGGAATTAATAAAACTGTACATCAAGATAGTTGTGTGAATCAAAATACATTAATCAGTTATGTATGTTTGTAGCAGTCACAAGCTGGAAATAAAATAATTTTTGAAGTATCATTTACACTGGCATTTCAAAATATCAAGCGCCTAGAAAAAAAAATAGGATATCAAAACATTGACTAAATTACAGAAAGAACCCCCCAAAATGGGGAGATAATGTTATGTTGTTAGACTCCAAGTCTCAATATTGTAGAAAGTGCCCAGACGACTAATCAATTTAGTGAGATTTCCAATGCAGTCTCAGTAAGCGTTTATGGCGTGATTTGGCAAACTGGCTCTAAAATGTATGAGGAAACACAAAGAGTAAATTATAGCTGAGGCACTTTCGAGGAAGGAACCAGAAAGGAGAAATCACCCCACTGGGGTCAAATTGGAGACAAAGTCATTGCTGTGAGGTCAACCAGACTTTAAACAGTGTGTGCGGGCATTTAACCTGTGATAGGGGTCACTCCGCAGAACAGAGAAGGTCAGTCTGTGGTGAAGAACTGTGAAGAACCAGGAGACCTAGAGGAATAATTAAACCAAGTAAGGAACTTGGCCTCACACCAGAGTCAGCTCTCCATTTGTGAAATACAAAGGAATAAGGAGGGGAAACCAGAGGAGAGTCTCTATGCCCTCAGGGTACGGAAAGTCTCATTACATATGACATAAAGTTTATGTGCATCTGAGCATACGCACACCCCATGCAGTACCCACAGAGGCCAGAAGAGGATGCAGGCTCTCCCAAAGTTGAAGTTACAGATGGTTGTGAGCTGCCTGAACTGGGTGCTGGGAACCCGGGTTCACTGTAGGAGGGGCAAGCGCTAGTGACTGCTGAGCCGGCTCCCAGAGCAGCGGTTCTCAACCTTCCCAGCTGTGCCGGCTTAACACAGCTCCTCATGGAGTGGTGACCCTGAAGTGGGGGCATAAGCCTATAATCCCAGCACTCAGGAGGCTGAGGCAGGAGGATCACGACAAGTTCAAGGCAATTTTGATCTGTGTAGGGAGTTCCAGGTCAGCTTTGGCTAGAGTGAGACTGTCTCAAAACAAAATAATGATAATGATGATAATGATGATGTAATGATAATAAATCCAAAATGCATGAGTAGTGCATAGGCAAGTGATCCAAAATATAAACCAGAATTCACCGCCCAGGTTGAAGCTCATATTTCATATGACCGAGATGATATTGCTTTTAGGTTGTTTGTCCTTAGGAACTTCTAGTGTGAGCAGTCATTCCAGAGTCACCTGGGGACTGTGATTAAGTACAGAAGACAGGATGCATATGTTTTACCCTCTCCTACAAGGCCGGCACAGGGATGGCATGGGTGTAAGAACAGAATAAATACCAGAACAAAGGCAGGAGTGAAGGCAACCCCGGCACAGAGATGTCAGAACAAGCTTGGGAGGCCTAAAGGGAGTGAAGAGCCGCAAGCCGCTTCGCAGGCTGCCTGTCTTCAGGCCACGCCTCAGGCCGACAGACATGAGACCCTGGCATTTACCCACTGCAAGCTCCAGAGTCCCTGGAAGAGTTGATGGGACACAAACAGATACACCCAGAGCAGCAAGAAGACAGAAGGTGGTGGGGGAGGTAGTCACAGGCCACTGCCTCCCTAAAGGAGAAATCCAAAAGACATTCCAGGGGCCAGCAAGATGTCTGGGTGAGGAGGATGTTTGATGCCAAGCCCAGTGGTCTGAGTTCCATCCCAGAGCCCACTTAGTTGAAAGAGCTTGGCCCTTCATGCATATAGGGATAAGACGAGGTTCATATGGGGAGCAGACAGAATAAAAGTAAAAATTGTTGTTTTAATGGTCTTGTTGTGATAAGTGATTCCCTACCCCCTTTATTTACCAACTCAGCAGTATCTAAAAAGTTAGATGTGGCGGCACAAGCCTGTGGTCCCAGTGCTGGGGAGGCAGAGACAAGCAGACTCCTGGAGCTCACTGGCCAGCCAGCCTAGCGAGTTCCAGGCCCATGAGAGACCCTGCCTCAAAATAACAAATTGGATGATCCCCAACCCCCGTCCCAAAGAATGACAGCTGGGGGTGACCTCTGGTCTCCATGTACGTGTGCACACCTGTTGCACCTGCTCACGTGGGCATACACCCACATTCCCCACGAAAATGATACAGAGAGGTTTAAATTAAAGAGCGGGGGGCAAAGCCAGGCTTGGTAACACACACCTGTAACCAAGGCACTCAGGAAGCTAAGGCAGGGAGAGCAGGAGGCTAGCCTGAGCATCATAGCGAGTCCTCGACCAGCCTGGGCTACATAGGACCCTGTCTCAAAACAAACTGAACAAAAGAATAGGCAAACATGTAAGGAAGAACAGACAGAAAGCTAGCAGGAGCCATGACCAGAAAAAAAAATGGAACTTACAGCAAAGGGCAGGAGGCCAAAGAAACATGACATTCTGAGCGCTAAACACACAGGTGCAAGTTAGAGCTTTTCAGTCAATGACACAAGAACAGTATTTACAAATGTGAGAGCCGTTAAAGGAAGCTATCAGAAGGCCTGAAGAGTGGCAGTCCTCTTGGCCTCTAACAGACACTGTGTATAAAGTCTGTAAAGATGGAGAGGGGGTAGGAACAGGCTGCTTCTGGTTCGCACAATGCAGATGGTCTGGGTCACAAGACCATACAAGTTAACCTCACAATAGCCCATCCCAAAACAAAATGAATGACAGTCACAAAAACAAAAAACAAAAAACAAACAAACAGTAAATTCCACAAGGCAGTAGTAATAAATGACAGCTTCTCTTGTCATCCTGCAATAAAATTAGAAAATTGCAGGAAACAGGGGTGGAATAGAAAACCTTAACCTCCGGTTGCTTTAGAGCACCCTTAAAGAATTCTTATAAGAAAGACAATTACAAACTAAAGCTGCAGGACACTAGGGACAAAAAGATTACAAACAAATTTGTAGGGACTCAGGAGATGATTTACAGTTCAGAAGTGTGGCATCTTAATATCATCTGAGGCCGTAGAATTAGAGAAATTATAAAGCAAATGAAAGGCGAATGGAAGAGGTAAGTGGCAAAGTGGGGCGTATCAATTCAAATGGTGGTGAAAAATATACTCCCAAGACCTTTGTACTAAAAAACTGAAAAATCATTATTAAGAGAAATTTAAACTACTCATATAAATTTAAATGTATCTTGTGATAATGGACGAGAAGATTACTATTATTAAATTGTTAGCGCTGCCCAAATTTATCTATAGATTCATTGAAATTTCACTAAAAGAATCTCAGCAGCAAATGGTTCTGTAGAAGTTGGATGGATGGGTCTTTTCACCCAGGAGAGACTGAATTGAACTATTCTCTATGATAAGCTCTAATCATCGTAAGAGTCCTCATATTTTTGTGACACAGTTAATTCCTTGATGAATAGTCTTGGGCACATATCTTTGTACAGCTAATGCAACAAATTTGAGAGATGAGTTTTTAGAAATAGATGTTCCTGGGCCAAGGGGCATATAATTTAATCGATTCTTTTCTTTTGAGACTGGGTCTCATGGATTTCAGAATGGCCTTGACCCTCCATGTAGCCTTGAGTGTCTGACTGCCCTGCCTCCAACTGCTGAGTGCTGCAGGTTCCATGTGTGCTCTTCCCACCCCATTAACACAAGAATGACTTGAGCCCTGTGCACGCTAGTCCTCTACACATCCTCTGCCTCTATAGCTTTAATATTCACATATTGCCAAATCCCCTTCCAAAGCTGTGCCAATTGTCATTCCCAATGATTATTAAGAACATTCTTTATTAAGCTCCATATTAACTGAACTGTTTACGTAACTTCTTTTATAAACACACTTTGAAAAGAAACAGAACTATGCCCGCCTGGTTCCAGCTCGGAACAAGGCTGAGTGTCCTTGGCCTTGTGGAAACACCAGAGTAGCTCTGACCTCCAGAGTGTGAGGTAGACACCATTAGCTGGGACCAGAGAAGAGAATACATATCCTTGGAATTGATCCAGGCCCCTCATATGATATTGTGTATTATTTTTTTAGGAAGAAAATAAATTGTAACCAGTCAAGACATGGAAGCCAATGAAATAGCCATGTCCTTGATTCAATCTATCTGATACAGTGTTTCTCTTTTCTTAGCTTCCCATTGTGTGTTTCTGAAACATTAACTATATGTTATTACTGGTTAATGGGAACTCTCTGCCTCCCTGTCTGCTTGGGCAAGACAGGCATATGGAGTCCATTTCTAAGAGAAACTGAAGAGGGAGAATGTGTTAGAGTGGGAATCAGGCAGAGGCGAGAGCTATACTAAGGAAGAAATATTAGTGGAATGTTCCCACCCTCCTCAGGCCCTGGGACTTACAGAGAGTCCCTGAAGGTGTCTTTGATAGCCTAGCTATACTGATGTTCTGGAAAAGAATTGATTGCAGAGAAGACTTACCCTGGAAGAAATATGTGATTGTCTTCAAGAAGGCATGATTGGCCAGGCATGCCTAGAGTTCTTGGAGTCTCTGCCATCTCAGCAATCAGGAAGACAAACTTTTGTTGCAAATGGGTGATTTTTGCTTAATCAGTATTTTTCCATTTATCAGTACTCTCATGTTTATTAAGAGAATGGGTTACATAAATGGGTTTGTCTATCTGTTTTTAATGGTTCCAGTTGATCCCGGCCTGGATTCAATTTGCTAGTGTGTATTTTATTTGATCTGTAAAGGTACTTACTATGTGCATGCCTCCCCTCCCCCACCCATGAGTTTATAGGTCAGAGGTCAGTTTTTAGGAGTCAGTTTTTAGGAGTCAGTTTTTCTCTTCATCTACTATGTAGTTTACAAGGATCCAGCTCAGTCCCTTGGCCTTGGTGACTGTGCCATTCCCTGCTGACTCATGTCACCAGCCCATTTGATCTATCATAGTTGAGGCTGGCTGGTAGTCAGTCTAACACTCTGCCTACTGTTCCCTGGGAACTCTGAATTCTTGTTTGCTTTTGCAGACCCATCTCTTTGGTCATTTGACATCTTTCACTGTTCTCTCAGTCAATCAGCAGACTGGAAATAAAAACAGTGCAATTGAATTATAATGCACTGTTTTCCAATATAAAATATAAAGTGAACTCTGACATCATATAATATTTGTGTACCTTAAAAACTACTTATGTCCTCCAAGACTGATTTGGCTCCTGCTGGCTAGCAAGGAGCGGAGGGTGGATTATCTTGAATAACGGCTTCTCCTGTCCCGACAGTGGCTCAAATTTGTCCAGTTTCATCCACCACTGTGCTCTGTTGCCTGCTGAAGTATAACAATGACAAAAATAAACACCTAATCCTGCAGCCAGAACGTCGGGTCTTAAATACGGGAGACGAATGGGCTCCACCATAAAGACAGGGATTGCCCTGCTGTGGTAAATATGAAAAAGGAGGTAACCTTTTGTCCCGAGCTCATTCTGGCATCCTTAGGACCACATGGCACATGGGGACCCAGCCACTACTCTGCCACATGATCTGCAAGCTGCCCTCTCCACACGGTTCCCTTCCCAGAGAGTCCACTCTGCCCACCCTTGCTGCTTCTGTCCTAGTTGGTTCACTGCTGCCCAAGAATGTTGTTTTCACTCACTTTCCCTTGGTGGGTTGTTGCCAAGCCTGGCACACACATCCCAACTCCATGGCAGGCTTTGTGCGTCCCACCACCACACCCTCTTTGAACTCAATTAAGTCGCCACATCAAAGAACACACCAAAATACTCTGATCCAATTGGTGTGATGTAATTTGCCTGCCTAGATAAGTCAAATGATCCTGTACAATTTATCCCTTATAAAATATTCATAACAACCTTAATCCATATACAGATGTGCTGAGAGAAACGTCTATGTCTGTTTCCTTGTTGCCCCTTCTTGAATCTCCCGCTTTCTCCTTCTCTCCAGCCATAACAAAACTTTGTCCCCACCCCACTCTCTACTGTCCAATCATGTATCACCTTGACATCAACCTACATCAATCATGAGATGTGTGGGGAACACTTGGATAACCCCACCGGTAACAGATAAATACTTAAGAAAAGAACAATTATGACAGAGAATAAGGTTCATCCTGGTGCCAGTTTAAAAAGCTTAAGCCTTTGTGTCAATTACATAAAACAACAAAAGCTTATAGAGGCTGGGTAAATGGGAGAAGTGCTTGCCATGCAAAGACCTGAATTTGCATCCCCAGAACTCATGTCACAGCTGGACCTCATAGTGTACCCATCTGCAATGTCAGCGCTGCTCCTGGAAGAAGGAAGGCGGATGCTCCCAGCCTGCAGCACACAATGGGGAATGAGACAGCTTTGTCAAAACAAAGTAGAAGGCAAGGAGGACACATGAGAGGGGGGGGGGGAAGAGAAATAGAGAAAGAGACAAACAGACAAAGACAGAGACAGACACAGAAAGAGAGACAGAGACAGACACACACAGAGAGACAGAGACAGACAGAGACAGACACAGAGAGAGACAAAGAAAGACAGAGACAGAGAGAGACAGAGACATGCACATACACACACACACACACACACACACAGAGAGAGAGAGAGAGAGAGAGAGAGAGAGAGAGAGAAAGCGAGATGTCCATTACCTAATATTCCTTTCTTTACCAAAGAAAACTGACTTTGGACACACATTTAAAATAACATCTAGCTGCTGCAACCACAACATACCCACCAAGGGGAGGAGCCTCCGCTCCTGCAGTTGCTCAGTGAGGCTCTGAGCTGCCAGCCCTCCACAGAGAAGACCCAGGCCCTCATCCCTCCCTGAAATTCTGAACATGGTCTTTAAAGAGAACTTTCTCTATAATTTCTAGGTCTGTTTGATCTGAAAGGCTGGATTTTGTAATGTTTAGTGTTTTGGGTTCTGTATAGATTATAGAAATGAATATCCTGTCAGATTATCGTTGGCTGAGATTCACTTCTCCTTCACCCTCTCTCCAATTTCCTGTGTGCAGAGGCCTTTAGACTTCTGGTGACTTTGCTATCACTTCTTGCCTTCATTTCCAAGAGGGTGGTGTTCTTTTTAGATAGTCTTTGTCTACGTTTGTATATTGAAAAACTCTCCTGTTTTCCTGTAGCAGCTTCAAATGTTTGAGTCTTACCTTGTGGTCTTCTGATACATTCTGAGTTGATATAGGCACCAGGAGGGATGGAAGGGTCCTGTGTACTCGTGTACACAATCTCTCAAGCACTGCTTGTTAAAAATGCTATCTTTCTCCAGTGACAATTCTCTTATCTTTGTCAAAAGTTGGATGGTGTTAGCTCTTGGGTCTTCTAATTGAGTCTGTCTGTCTGTCTGTCTGTCTGTTCTGCCAGTGTTATGTTGGGTTTTGTTTGTTTGTTTGATTTTTTTGTTGTTGTTACTATAGCTCCATAGTATCGTTTGGAGTCTGTTGCCAGGATACTTCCCACGTTGCTTTTGGTTTCAGTTAGCGGAGCCCCTCCTTCAGCCCCACCTCCCAGGATTGTTTTGCCTACATGATTCCATAACAAATTCAAGATTTGCCTTTTCTTCCTCTGAAGGCTCATCACTGGAATTTTGATGGAAACTATTGAATATGTAGATATCTTCCAGCAGTACCATCATTTCCACAATATCAATTCTGCTAAGTCATGAGCATGGGAGGTCTTTCTGCTTTCTAGTATCTTCTTTGATTTCTTCCGTTTTTCTGATGTTCATTATAGAAGTCTGTCACACATGTGATTAGGTTTGTTACTATGTATTTTATTTCCAATGGCTGTTTGCTCAGTGAATTTGATAGCATCTTTGATTTTCTTTTCTTGCTATAGTATTCTGACAACGCTTTCAAGAACTGTATTAAGGGGCCAGTGAGATGGCTCATCCCATAAAAGTGCTTAGGTGCCAGACTGACACCCCAAGGGGTGGAGTGGGAGGATGGGGGATAGGGGGATTGAGAGGTAGGGGGATGAGGATGTGGAGAAGTAGGGGTGGAACAGGTATGGAGTTGGAGGGGTGGCTTAAAAGGTCTCCACTCTGTTACTTAGCACCTAATCATTTGACCCCCACACCCACTAACAGGAAGTGATGTCTGCTTCTTCCTGTCTTCAGCCATTTTCCCACACTGGAACTGTTCACACTCCAAACCTTCCTTCTGTGGTCATACTTACCTACTCTCTAGCACGGCAATCAGGGGGATGCGCACTTGACGCTTGGTAGTATCCCAGAGCCTGGGAAATGAAGAGAACTTTGACTCCTAAAGCAAAGCTCTCAGAGAGGAGCCATTTAAAATGGCTTCCCATGCTCCACTGGAGCTGTATGCTGGAAGACAGAACTCCCCAGGGCCAGGATGTAGAAACAGCACAGCACCCCTGTGTGGTCAGGGCAGCTCAGCAGGAACCAAGACCAGCCCTAACTGTGCTTTCTCTGATTCCTCTTTGTTCTTCCTTCCCTTGGCTCTCACCCTCTGCCACCCAGTGTGTTAAAGTGGCTTTTCCTCACCCTGTTCTGCTCTATGCAATTTTACAAGATTTATTACTTACGTGTCTATGGGGGTGGAGGGACGGTTTGCGTGTGAGTGCAGGTGAGGACACGAGACCCCCTAAAGCTGGAGTTGCAGGTGTTTGTGGTGCCTGATACCAGTGCTGGGAACTGAACTCAGGCTCTTCTCCAGATCGGTCAGTGCGTGATCCTAACCACTGAGCCATCTTTCCAGGCCTATGGATTCCTTCTCCCATACTGTGTCTACTCTCCTGTTTTGTGTAAGGATTTCTTCCTTTGCTCAGTTTTCTAAGTGTCCCTCATTTACCCCGAGTCTCCTCCAGGGACTCTATTCTCTGTTCTGCTCATGAATCATCAGCTGGTCCATCAGTGTACAGGCCTCTCAGGAACTTGCTTCTGTCTCCTTGGCCTCTCAGCCAAGTTTGACCTGCAGATCCCCAGCAGAGATCTCTCCTGGAGCATTTCCCGTTCTGTTCCTTGGATCCCACTCTCCGTTTGTTGATCCTGTTCCTGTGCTGGGAAAGTCAGTCTAGATTTTCACAGGCAGAGGGCCGGGAAGTCAACGGCTGCAGGTTTGCATATCCCTGTGGGCTTATCTTCATCTTTGACAGTTAGGCTCACAGACAGATTCTATGCAGGGAAAGGTTTTACCTCCACGTTTGAAGGCTTTGATCTTCCAGGCCGAGGTGGCTCCTGCAATATCTGACAGCGTTTTTTTATCCTCAATGGTGGTGGTTTGAATAAGAGGCTCCCTTGGGCTCACACACTTGAACACTTGGTTTCCAGTTGGTAGAGTGTTTAGGGACAGTTAGCAAGGTTCAGGGGGGATGAGGGCCTGGGTCTTCTCTGTGGAGGGCTGGCAGCTCAGAGCCTCACTGGGAGACAACAGGAGCGGAGGATCCTCCCCTTGGTGGGTATGTTGTGGTTGCAGCAGCTGGATGTGATTTTAAATGAGTGTCCAAAGTCAGAAGGTGTGTCACTGAGGGTGGGCTTCCTGGACCCTGCTCCCAGGCAAGCCCCGAATTAAGTGTTTCTAAAACTTTATTTGCAATCTCTTTTTCTAAAGTTCTGTTTGTTCCTTAATGTCTTTTTTTGTAGACTTCTGTTCTTGTTTTAAGAAATGTTTATTCCACCTCTTACCTCTCTAAAAATACCTATTGCAGGTTTTTTTTTTTTTTCCTTTCATTAGATTTTATTTCATGGCTTCTTTCTTACTTTTAACCCCCTCTTTGGCTTCCTTGCGTTTTTGTTCTATTTCCATGATGGTGATGTTGTTTGGAGACAGGGTAATGTTACACAGCATTGGTTGGCTTACTACACATGTGTTCAGTCCAGTCTGGCTCATACATCATTGCAAGCCTCCTGCTTTATCCTCTCAAGGGCTGGGATTACAGGAATGTGCCACCATGCCCGGCTCATGTTTTGGTTTTGATTTCAAACATCCCTCAAATTTGCAACACACCATGGCTTATTCAATGTGAGGCATCTAATGTGGCTGTGGTGTTGGACACCTGTGATCTCAGCACTCAGAAAGCTAAGATGGGAGGGTCACAAGTTCAAGACCAACCTGAGCTACATAATTATAATGTAGATCAGAGATAGATCTTCATGAGATGTGAGTCTGACTGCCTTCTAGGAACTCAGCAAAGGCAGAGCAGGAGGTGTCTGCCTTTCCACAGAAACTCTTACAGCCTTAATATGTGTTATTTTCCCTCCTGTTTGGTTCATGAGGAAAGGTGTCCTGTTCAGCTCTGTATAGATGACTCCTCAGTAGGGGCGTTGTGGAGTCTGGTCTAGAAGGCCAGCAGTTTCCTGCAGAGACTAGAACAGGCCTTCCAGCCCTACCTGATCCATCTCCCACACCCACCATCTGGAGGCCCGAGCATCTCTAAGTTCTGAACTGTGCAGGGTTCTTCAAAGCAGCTGGTATTTATCCTACTGGGTTTATGTCTTTGAAAAACCCTTCGTCCTCCTGAGGGGGCTTTCAGGAAGGATGAGCTGAATGCATGAATAGTCAAGAGCCTTCCTAATTTTTACACAAAAGCACATGCTTATAACTTAATATTTTAATTTTTTTGTGTGTATGTGTATGCATGTGCATACTCCTGTGTGTGTGTGTGTGTGTGTGTGTGTGTGTGCAGGCATGGGTTGGTGGTGTATGTGCGTGTGCAGACAGAGGTTGCTCTCTACCTTATCTTTTGAGTCAGGATCTCTAGTTGAGCCTAGAGCTCATGGATTCAGCCAGTGAATCCCAGGGATCCTCCTGTCTCCAGTTACCTAGTACTAGTGCTAGGATGAGAAGCACAGGCATGTTACAGGTATGTTGAGGATCCAAACTTATATACTCACGTTTGCCCAGCAAACACTTTGCAGCCCAAGCATCTCCTCAGGACCAAATCAAGCGCAGTTTCTGTGTGACAAGGATCCCAGAGCCAGGGGTTCCCAGCCAGCACATCAGCCTCAGCTGGGAACAGGTTAGAAGTTCTCATCCTTGATTCCCTCCTCAGACTGTCTGAACCAGACATTGAGAGGACAGCCAAGCAACCTGTTTGAGCAATGCCTTCAGGTAGAGCTGATGGTAGCCAGGGTGTGACAGCCATGGCCACTTGTCTTAGTCAGGGTTTCTATTTCTGCACAAACATCATGACCAAGAAGCAAGTTGGGGAGGAAAGGGTTTATTCAGCTTACACTTCCATATTGCTGTTCATCACCAAAGGAAGTCAGGACTGGAACTCAAGCAGGTCAGGAAACAGGAGCTGATACAGAGGCTATGCAGGGATGTCACTTACTGGCTTGCTTCCCCTGGCTTGCTCAGCCTGCTTTCTTATAGAACCCAGGTCTACCAGCCCAGGGATGGCACCACCCACAATGGGCTGGGCCATGGATGGCACCACCCACAATGGGCTAACCCTCCCCCCTTGATCACTAGTTGAGAAAATGCCTTACAGCTGGATCTCATGGAGGCATTTCCTCAACTGAGGCTCCTTTCTCTGTGTTTAACTCCGGCTTGTGTCAGGTTGACACAAAACCAGCCAGTACACCACTGGTGATCAAAGAATTCTGAACATTTCAGAAACATCACCTCTCTCCCAACCTCAGCTCTTCAAACTGAAACCCAACAAGAGGTCCAGCAGAACAAAGGGGCTGTTTTGAGGTAGCCAGTTTCTTCATGCCCCACCCAACCTGCTAAGAGAACATCTGTGAATTCAGATGTTCTTTCTTCTTCTTCCGCAGAGCCAGGAGCACAACTATCCCAGGCATAGGGAGAAACGAAAAGAGTAGGGAGGTACTAGAAAGAGGGCAGTAGCAGAGATCTGTGTCTCCCACATCCTCCAAGACCCAAAGGCTGGGAAAGGAGCCTCCAGCCCCCACAGTTTGGGGCTTCACAATGAGACAGGAGACTTGTTTCCTCACTTGACATTGTCCCCTGCCCATTTCACAAGCTGCCGCCGAAAGCCCCTCCCCCTCCCGGTCTCTCTCTCTCTCTCTCTCTCTCTCTCTCTCTCTCTCTCTCTCTCCCTCTCTCCATCTCTCCCTCCCCTACCCACTTGTGTGACTCTTCTCCATCCTTCTCCTTCACTGCCTGGCCTTTGTGCTCCCTTGGAACAACCACAGGGATTCAGTTCTTGCTGCTGGCTGAGGAAGCTCCTGAGGTCCCTCTGTGCCAGAGTGACTGTCCCTCCCTCTGCCTCCCCCCAGGTACGCCTTCACTGTCATTTACACCTTCGAAGCTCTGATAAAGATTCTGGCGAGAGGGTTTTGTCTAAACGAGTTCACTTATCTTCGAGATCCATGGAACTGGCTGGACTTCAGTGTCATTACCTTGGCGTGAGTGTTTCCCTAAGCTAATTTGTGTGTTCCTATAGACTTTGGGGTGTAGAATTTGGAGGGCAGGGTTCATGCTGATAATCTGGATTACCTCCTCATCTCAACCCACTTTCTTCTGGTGGAATCTTAGGACCTGGAAGTTGGAATACATAGTTGGTCTTGTCCTGTGCCCATAGGGACAAGCCAATGACTCAGTACTGTGCTAATGGCTGGTCAAGGCAGGTCAGAAGAGGCTCAGCATCATTCCTGACCCAAGAAACCATGTCTGGGGAGGCAGGCTCACCATGCCTGAGTGTTTAAAATCCAACTGTTCACCTCTTGAAATGGTCCTTTCTGAGCAAGATGGTGAATGGTTTAGTGGGCACCCACAGCAGTCTGTAAGATGGCACTGCAGACGAAAATGTCCTGTCTGTCCTGGGTTTCCCAAGACTCCTCCCCCTACAACTTCTATTGTGTGTGCTGCATGCACCCTGGAACCCTTTCGCTGAGGAAACGCCTTCCGGTTCTACAGGTATGTGGGTATGGCCATAGACCTCCGGGGAATCTCAGGCCTGCGGACATTCCGAGTTCTCAGAGCCCTGAAAACGGTTTCTGTGATCCCAGGTGAGCGACTTTAACCAGCTCCTTTGTTCCAACAGAGCCCTTGTTCTTTTTCATAGCTCTTCTTTGATACGCACACGTGCACACACACGTTCCGGGACAGGGACTATCGATTCTTGGCCTGTTTAACAGAGAAGCTGAGGCTTTGAGCATAAAAACATAGGTAAGGCACACAATCTGCCACACATGACGTCGAATGCCTCACTTAGCTTCCCGTACAGGGCATCAAATGCGTGCTGCTGAGACAATCATTTCTCCACCAAAATGACACAGTTGGATCCTAGACACTACCTGGGTCAGAACACTTTCTGTTGTCTGTGACACGGTGCCCCTCAAAGGATGTGATTTCCATTAACAAACCTTACCCCCCCCAAAGGGAGGAGCTTTGCAGCAAGCTGTACTCACCTCTGATCTCTTCCTCATCTTCCAGGGAGGAGAGTAACCTCTCAGCTGGAACAGAGCCAGGAATGCAGCTAGGACTCAATATAAATTTCCCAGCGCCGAGGCTAGAAGTCAGGCCCTTGCACATGATAGGCAAATGCTCCACCACTGTGCTACATGCATCCCATCCCCAGACAGCCAACGGGGATGGAGGAGGGGGTTAGTTGAATCGTGAGTGTCAATCATTGATTAGCTTTGAGATGATAAAAAGGTGTGCTGCCGGGGCCTCAGCTGATTGGTTCTATCGAGGGGACAACAAGCCCCTCCCACCATGCAGATGAGAAGCTGGGCTTGGAACTGCCTGGAATGTGTAGGAGCATCACACCTGTGTGTAGTCATCCAGGAGGATGGCCAAGGTGTCCACCTGTGCCCTGGGTGGCACTTCACCATGTGGGAGCATGCCTGTCACCTTCCCACAGGACTGAAGGTCATCGTGGGAGCCCTGATCCACTCTGTGAGGAAGCTG